>NW_026291607.1:25000-27500 GCF_023091745.1 Budorcas taxicolor | reverse complement strand
TTAACCAATGGGGACTGGGCAGCAGGAATAGTCAGCTGCCTATAGGTGAAAAAAAAAAAAAAAAGGAAGGAAATTTAACCAATGGGGACTGGGCAGCAGGAATAGGCAGCTGCCTAAAGGCAAAAAAAAAAAAAAAAAAAAAAAAAAAAAAAAAAAAAAAAGAAGGAAATTTAACCAATGGATACTGGGCAGCAGGAATAGGCAGCTGCCTATAGGTAAAAAAAAATAAAAAATAAAAAATAAAAAAAAAAAAAAAAAGATGGAAATTTAACCAATGGGGACCGAGCAGCAGGAATAGTCAGCTGCCTATAGGTAAAAAAAAAAAAAAAAAGAAGGAAATTTAACCAATGGGGACTGGGCAGCAGGAATAGGCCGATGCTTATAGGTAAAAAAAAAATAAAAAAAAATAAAAAAAAAGAAGGAAATTAAACCAATGGGGACTAGGAAGCAGGAATATGCAGCTGCCTATAGGTAAAAAAAAAAAAAAAAAAAAAAAAAAAAAAAAAAAAAAAAAAAAAAAAAAAAAAAAAAAGAGAAGGAAATTAAACCAATGGGGACTGGGCAGCAGGAATAGGCAGCTGCCTATAGGTAAAAAAAACAAAAAAAAACAAAAAAAAAACAAAAAAAAAATATAAAAAAAAAAGAATGAAATTTAACCAATGGAGACTGGGCAGTAGGAATAAGCAGCTGCATATAGGTAAAAAAAAAAAAAAAAAAAAAAAAAAAAAAAAAAAAAAGAAGAAAAAAAAAGAAGGAAATTAAACCAATGGGGACTGGGCAGCAGGAATAGGCAGCTGCCTATAGATAAAAAAAAAAAAAAAAAAGAAAAAAAAAAGAAGTAAATTAAACCAATGGGGACTAGGCAGCAGGAATAGGCAGCTGCCTATAGGTAAAAAAAAAAAAAAAAAAAAAAAATGAAGGAAATTTAACCAATGGAGACTGGGCAGCAGGAATAGGCAGCTGCCTAAAGGTAAAAAAAAAAAAAAGAAGGAAATTTAACCAATGGGGACTGGGCAGCAGGAATAGGCCGATGCTTATAGGTAAAAAAAAAAAATAAAAAAAAATAAAAAAAGAAGGAAATTAAACCAATGGGGACTAGGAAGCAGGAATATGCAGCTGCCTATAGGTAAAAAAAAAAAAAAAAAAAAAAAGAGAAGGAAATTAAACCAATGGGGACTGGGCAGCAGGAATAGGCAGCTGCCTATAGGTAAAAAAAAAAAAAAAAAAAAAAAAAAAAAAAAAAAAGAAAGAAAGAAAGAAATTTAACCAATGGGGACTGGGCAGCAGGAATAGGCAGCTGCCTATAGGTAAAGAAGAAAAAAAAAAGAAGGAAATTAAACCAATGGGGACTGGGCAGCAGGAATAGGCAGCAGGAATAGGCAGCTGCCTATAGGTAAAAAAAAAAAAAAAAAAAAAGAAGGAAACTAAACCAATAGGGACTGGGCAGCAGGAATAGGCAGCTGCATATAGGTTAAAAAAAAAAAAAAAGAAGGAAAATAAACCAATGGGGACTGGGCAGCAGGAATAGACCGCTGCCTATAGGTAAAAAAAAAAAAAAAAAAAAAAATTAAACCAATGGGGACTGGGCAGCAGGAATAGGAAGCTGCCCACAGGTAAAAAAAAAAAAAAAGGAAATTAAACCAATGGGGACTGGGCAGCAGGAATAGGCAGCTGCCTATAGGTAAAAAAAAAAAATAAAAAAAATAAAAAAGTAAAGAAGGAAATTTAACCAATGGGGACTGGGCAGCAGGAATAGGCAGCTGCCTATAGGTAAAAAAAAAAAAAAAAAAAAAAAAAAAAAAAAAAAAAAAGAAAGAAATTAAACCAATGGGGACTGGGCAGCAGGAATAGGCAGCTGCCTATAGGTAAAAAAAAAAAAAAAAAAAAAAAAAAAAAAAAAAAAAAAAAAAAAAGGAAATTTAACCAATGGAGACTGGGCAGCAGGAATAGGCAGCTGCCTGTAGGTAAAAAAAAAAAAAAAAAAAGAGAAATTTAACCAATGGGGACTGAGCAGCAGGAATAGTCAGCTGCCTATAGGTAAAAAAAAAAAAAAAAAAAGAAGGAAATTTAACCAATGGGGACTGGGCAGCAGGAATAGGCCGATGCTTATAGGTAAAAAAAAAAATAAAAAAAAATAAAAAAAGAAGGAAATTAAACCAATGGGGACTAGGAAGCAGGAATATGCAGCTGCCTATAGGTAAAAAAAAAAAAAAAAAAAAAAAAAAGAGAAGGAAATTAAACCAATGGGGACTGGGCAGCAGGAATAGGCAGCTGCCTATAGGTAAAAAAAACAAAAAAAAACAAAAAAAAAAACAAAAAAAAAATAAAATAAAAAAAAAAAGAATGAAATTTAACCAATGGAGACTGGGCAGCAGGAATAGGCAGCTGCATATAGGTAAAAAAAAAAAAAAAAAAAAAAAGAAGAAAAAAAAAAGAAGGAAATTAAACCAATGGGGACTGGGCAGCAGGAATAGGCAGCTGCCTATAGATAAAAAAAAAA
>NW_026291607.1:7500-10000 GCF_023091745.1 Budorcas taxicolor | reverse complement strand
AAAAAGAAGGAAATTAAACCAATGGGGACTGGGCAGCAGGAATAGGCAGCTGCCTATAGGTAAAAAAAAAAAAAAAAAAATGAAGGAAATTTAACCAATGGAGACTGGGCAGCAGGAATAGGCAGCTGCCTATAGGTAAAAAAAAAAAAAAGAAGGAAATTTAACCAATGGGGACTGGGCAGCAGGAATAGGCAGCTGCATATAAGTTAAAAAAATAAAAAAAATAAAAAAAAAAAAAAGAAAAAAAAAAGAAGGAAATTAAACCAATGGGGACTGGGCAGAAGGAATTGGCAGCTGCCTATAAGTAAATAAAAAAAAAAAAAAAAAAAAAAAGAAGGAAATTTAACCAATGGGGACTGGGCAGCAGGAATAGGCAGCTGCCTATAAGTAAAAAAAAAAAAAAAAAAAAAAGAAGAAAAAAAAAAGAAGGAAATTAAACCAATGGGGACTGGGCAGCAGGAATAGGCAGCTGCCTATAGGTAAAAAAAAAAAAAAAAAAAAAAAAAAAAAAAAAAAAAAAAAAAAAAAAAAAGAAGGAAATTTAACCAATGGGGACTGGGCAGCAGGAATAGTCAGCTGCCTATAGGTGAAAAAAAAAAAAGGAAGGAAATTTTACCAATGGGGACTGGGCAGCAGGAATAGGCAGCTGCCTATAGGTAAAAAAAAAAAAAAAAAAAAAAAAAAAAAGAATGAAAGAAAGAAATTTAACCAATGGGGACTGGGCAGCAGGAATAGGCAGCTGCCTATAGGTAAAGAAGAAAAAAAAAAGAAGGAAATTAAACCAATGGGGACTGGGCAGCAGGAATAGGGAGCTGCCTATAGGTAAAAAAAAAAAAAAAAAAAAGAAGGAAACTAAACCAATAGGGACTGGGCAGCAGGAATAGGCAGCTGCATATAGGTTAAAAAAAAAAAAAAAGAAGGAAAATAAACCAATGGGGACTGGGCAGCAGGAATAGACCGCTGCCTATAGGTAAAAAAAAAAAAAAAAAAAAAATTAATCAATGGGGACTGGGCAGCAGGAATAGGCAGCTGCCTATAGGTAAAAAAAAAAAAAAAAAAAAAAAAAAAAAAAAAAAAAAAAAAAAAAAAAAAAAAAAAAAAGAAAGAAGGAAATTTAACCAATGGGGACTGGGCAGCAGGAATAGTCAGCTGCCTATAGGTGAAAAAAATAAAAAAAAAAAAAAGAAGGAAATTTAACCAATGGGGACTGGGCAGCAGGAATAGGCCGCTGCCTATAGGTTAAAAAAAAAAAAAAAAAAAAAAAAAAAAAAAAAAGAAAAGAAGGAAATTTAACCAATGGGGACTGGGCAGCAGGAATAGGCAGCTGCCTATAGGTAAAAAAAAAAAAAAAAGAAGGAAATTTAACCAATGGGGACTGGGCAGCAGGAATAGGCAGCTGCCTATAAGTAAAAAAAAAAAAAAAAAAAAAAAAAAAAAAAAAAAAAAAAAAAAAAAAAAAAAAAAGAAGAAAAAAAAAGAAGGAAATTAAACCAATGGGGACTGGGCAGCAGGAATAGGCAGCTGCCTATAAGTAAAAAAAAAATAAAAATAAAAAAATAGAAGGAAATTAAACCAATGGGGACTGGGCAGCAGGAATAGTCAGCTGCCTATAGGTAAAAAAAAAAAAAAAAAAAAAAAAAAGAAGGAAATTTAACCAATGGGGACTGGGCAGCAGGAATAGGCAGCTGCCTATAAGTAAAAAAAAAAAAAAAAAAAAAAAAAAAAAAAAAAAAAAAAAAAAAAAAAAAAGAAGAAAAAAAAGAAGAAGGAAATTAAACCAATGGGGACTGGGCAGCAGGAATAGGCAGCTGCCTATAGGTACAAAAAAAAAAAAAAAAAAAAAAAAAAAAAAAAAAAAAGAAAGAAGGAAATTTAACAAATGGGGACTGGGCAGCAGGAATAGTCAGCTGCCTATAGGTGAAAAAAAAAAAAAAAAAAAAAAGGAAGGAAATTTAACCAATGGGGACTGGGCAGCAGGAATAGGCCGCTGCCTATAGGTTAAAAAAAAAAAAAAAAAAAAAAAAAAAAAAAAAAAAAAAAGAAAAGAAGGAAATTTAACCAATGGGGACTGGGCAGCAGGAATAGGCAGCTGCCTATAGGTTCAAAAAAAAAAAAAAAAAAAGAAGGAAACTAAACCAATAGGGACTGGGCAGCAGGAATAGACAGCTGCATATAGGTTAAAAAAAAAAAAAAGAAGGAAAATAAACCAATGGGGACTGGGCAGCAGGAATAGGCCGCTGCCTATAGGTAAAAAAAAAATAAAAAAATAAAAAAAAAAAGAAAAGAAGGAAATTTAACCAATGAGGACTGGGCAGCAGGAATAGGCAGCTGCCTATAAGTAAAAAAAAAAAAAAAAAAAAAAAAAAAAAAAAAAAAAAAAGAAGAAAAAAAAAAAGAAGGAAATTAAACCAATGGGGACTGGGCAGCAGGAATAGGCAGCTGCCTATAGGTACAAAAAAAAAAAAAAAAAAAAAAAAAAAAAAAGAAAGAAGGAAATTTA
>NW_026291606.1:0-33632 GCF_023091745.1 Budorcas taxicolor | reverse complement strand
TTCTTTAAATAGAAATGTGATGGATTAGGTTGTCGTCCTTTTCGCGGCTTACGACGTACGATTCGGGACGGAAAAAACAGTGCAAAGAAGAAAAGTATCCCAAAACTGATGAAAACGTTCGATTTTGGGCTCTGAAATCCAGCGCAGCAGAGGAGGCTTTCTACCCTTGTCGTAGAGCACTTTAAGAGCTTTCCAACGGTATGTTGTGCGCCGAGTAACTCCTTACGGATCAAAAGTTATGGCACCGGAGCGACGAATACCTAGTCACTAGTCCTTACACCCTCGGTTTGCGGGCCCAGCTTCTACGTGAAGTGAATTTGTCTTGCCCAAGGTGCCAGGGGATTCGGTAACAGAAATGTAATGGATTAGGTTGTCCTCCTTTTCGCGGCTCACGACATACGATTCGCGACGGAAAAAAACAGCGGAAAGGAAGAAAAAGTGTCCCAAAACTGATGAAAACGTTCAATTTTGGACTCTGAAAACATGTGCAGCCTAGCAGGCTTGCTGCCCCCGTCGTAGAGCTCTCAGAGAGCTTTCCAACGATATGATGTGCGCTGCGTAACTCTTTACGGATCAAAAGTTAGGGCACCGGAGCGACGGATACCTAGTCACAAGCCCCACGCCCTTTGTTTGCAGGACCAGCCTCTACGTGAAGTGAAGTTGGCCTAGCCCAAGATGTCGTGGGATTCGGTAATAGAAATGTGATGGATTAGGTTGTTATGCTTTTCGCGACTCACGACGTACGATCCGGGACAGAAAAAAATGTAAAAAGAAGAAAAGTGTAACGAAACTGATGAAAACATTCGATTTTGGGCTCTAAAAATAGGCACAGTTGAGTAGGCTTTCTACCCCCGTCGTAGAGCTCTCGGAGAGCTTTCCAACGGTATGCTGTGCACTGTGTAACTTTTTACGGATCAAAGTTAAGGGCACCAGAGCGACGGATGCCTGGTCACAAGCGCCACGCCCTTTGTTTGCGGGCCCAGCTTCTACGTGGAGTGAAGTTGTCTTGCCCAAGGTGCCGTGGGATTCGGTAATAGTAATGTGATGAATTAGGTTGTCGTCTTTTTTACGGCTCACGACATACGATCCGGGACAAAAAACAGCGCAAAAGAAGAAAAGTGTCCCAAAAACTTATGAAAATGTTCAATTATAGGCTCCAAAAATAGGCGCAGCCGAGCATGTTAGGTGTCCCCATCGTAGAGCTCTCAGAGAGCTTTCCAAAGGTATGCTGCACGCCGTATAACTCTTAATGGATCAAAAGTTATGGGCACCGGAGCGACGATACCAGGTCACAAGCCCTATGCCCTTGTTTGCGGGCCCAGACTCTACATGAAGTGAAGTTGTCTTGCCCAAGGTGCCGTGGGATTTGGTAATTGAAATGTGATGGATTAGGTTGTCGTCCTTTTCGCGGCTCACGACGTACGATCTGGGACGAAAAAAACAGCTCAAAAGAATAAAAGTGTCCCGAAACTGATAAAAACGTTCAATTTTGGGCTCCAAAAATACGCTCAGCAGAGGAGGCTTGCTGACCCGTCGTAGAGCTCTCTAAGAGATTTCTAACAGTATGTTGTGCGCCGCGTAACTCCTTATGGAGCAAAAGTTATGGGCACCAGAGCGACGGATACCTGATCACAAGTCTTACACCCTCGGTTTGCCAGCCCAGCTTCTACGTGAAGTGAAGTTGGCTTGCCTAAGGTGCCAAGAGATTCGGTAATAGGAATGTGATGGATTAGGTTGTCCTCTTTTTCGCAGCTCACGACTTACGATCGGCAATAGAAAAATAACGGAAAAGAAGAAAAGTGTCCCAAAACTGAAGAAAACGTTCAATTTTGGACTCAGAAAACAAACGCAGTGGAGCAGGCTTGCTTCCCCAGTCGTAGAACAGCGTAAAAGAAGAAAAGTATCCCAAAATTGATTAAAAATTTCAATTTTGGGCTCTAATAACTGGCGTAGCTGAGCATGATGGTGCCCCTGTCGTAGAGCTCTCAGAGAGCTTTCCAACGGTATGCTGTGCGCCACGTAACTCCTTACGGATCAAAAGTTAAGGGCACCAGAGTGACGAATAACTGGTCACAAGCCCCATGCCCTTTGTTTCCGGGCCCAGCCTCTACGTGAAGTGAAGTTGTCTTACCTAAGGTGCCGTGGGATTCGGTAATAGAAATGTGATGGATTAAGTTGTCGTCCTTTAAGCGCTCACGACGTACTATCCGGGATAAAAAAAATAGCGTAAAAGAAGAAAAGTGTCACGAAACTGATAAAAACATTCTATTTTGGGCTCTGAAAACTGGCGCAGCTGAGTAGGCTTGGTGCCCTCATTGTAGAGCTCTCGGAGAGCTTTCCAACGGTATGTTGTGCACCGCGTAACTGCTTACGGATCAAAAGTTATGGGCAGCAGAGCGACGGATATCTGGTCACAAGCCCCACGCCCTCGTTTGCGGGCCCAGCCTCTACGTGAAGTGAAGTTGTCTTGCCTAAAGTGCCGTGGGATTCGGTATAGAAAAATGATGGATTAAGTTGTCGTCCTTTTCGCGGCTCACAACGTACGATCCGGGATGGAAAAATAGCTCAAAAGAAGAAAAGTATACCAAAACTGATGAAACGTACTATTTTGGGCTCCGAAAATACGCGCAGCCAATGAGGCTTGCTGCCCTCGTCGTAGAGCTCTCGGAGAGCTTTCCAACAGTATGATGTGCGCCGCGTAACTCCTTATGGATCAAAAGTTATGGGCACCGGGGCGACGGATACCTGGTTACAAGCCCCACACCCTCAGTTTGCGGGCCCAGCTTCTACGTGAAGTGAAGTTGTCTTTCCCTAGGTGCCGTGGGATTTGGTAATAGAAATGTGATGGATTAGGTTGTCGTCTTTTTCGCGGCTCACGACGTATGATCCGGGACGGAAAAACATCACAAAAGAAGAAAGTGTCCTGAAACTGATAAAAACGTTCGATTTTGGGCTCCAAAAACTGGCGCAGCAAAGTAGGCTAGTTGCCCCAGTCGTAGAGCTCTCGGAGAGCTTTCCAACGGTATCCTGTGCGCCGCGTAACTCCTTACGGATCAAAAATTATGGGCACTGGACCAACGGATACTTGGTCACAAGCCCCAAGTCCTCGCTTTGCGGGCCCCACCTCTACGTGAAGTGAAGTTGTCTTGCCTAAGGTGTCGTGGGATTCGGTAATAGAATGTGATGGATTAGGTTGTCCTCCTATTCACGGCTCACGACGTACGATCCGGGACGAAAAAAATAGCGCAAAAGAAGAAAAGTGTCCAAAACTTATGAAAATGTTCAATTTTGGGCTTCGAAAACTGGCGCAGCCGAGCATGTTAGGCGCCCCTGTCATACAGCTCTCAGAGAGCTTTCCAACGGTATGCTGTGCGGCGCGTAACTCCTTATGGATCAAAATGTATTGGGCACCGGAGCGACGGATACCAGGTCACAAGCCCCCGCCCTCGGTTTGCGGGCCAACCTCTACGTGAAGTGAAGTTGTCTTGCCCAAGGTGCCGTGGGATTCAGAAATAGAAATGTGATGGATTAGGTTGTCGTCCTTTTCGCGGCTCACTACATACGATCCGGGACCAACAAACAGCGTAAAAGAAGAAAAGTATCCCGAAACTTATTATAACATTCAATTTTAGGCTTTGAAAACAGGCGCAGCCAAGCATGGTTGGTGCCCCCATCGTACAGCTCTCGTAGAGCTTTCCAACGGTATGCTGTGCGCCGCATAACTCCTTGAAGATCAAAAGTTATGGTCACCGGAGCGACGGATACCTGGTCACAAGCCCCACACCCTCGTTTTGCGGGCTCAGCCTCTACGTGAAGTGAAGTTGTCTTGCCCAAGGTGCCGTGGGATTCTGTAATAGAAATGTGATGGATTAGGTTGTCGTCCTTTTTGCGGCTTATGACATACGATACGGGACAGAAAAACAGTGCAAAAAAAAGAAAAGTGTTCCGAAACTGATGAAAATGTTTGATTTTGGGCTCTGAAAACAGGCGCAACCGAGGAGGCTTTCTGCCCCCGTCGTAGAGCACTTTAAGAGCTTCCAATGGTATACGGTGCGCCGCGTAACTCTTTACAGATCAAAAGTTAGGGGCACCGGAGCGACGGATACCTGGTCACTAGTCTTACACCCTCGGTTTGCGGGCCCAGTTTCTACGTGAAGTGAATTTGTCTTGCCCAATGTGCCTGGGGATTCGGTAGCAGAAATGTGATGGATTAGGTTGTCCTCCTTTTCGCAACTCACGACGTATGATCCGCGACGGAAAAAATAGCTGAAAGGAAGAAAAGTGTCCCAAAACTAATGAAATTGTTCAATTTTGGGCTCTGAAAACATTGGCAGCCGAATAGGCTTGCTTCCCCCGTCGTAGAGCTCTCAGAGAGCTTTCCAACGGTATGCTGTGCGCTGCGTAACTCCTTACGGATCAAAAGTTAAGGGCACCGGAGCGACGGATACCTAGTCACAAGCCCACGCCCTTTGTTTGCGGGACCAGCCTCTATGTGAAGTGAAGTTGCCTTGCCCAAGGTGTCATGGGATTCGGTAATAGAAATGTGATGAATTAGGTTGTTATCCTTTTCGCGGCTCACGACGTACGATCCAGGACGAAAAACAGCGTAAAAGAAGAAAAGTATAACGAAACTGATGAAAACATTCGATTTTGGTCCCTGAAAATAGGCGCAGCTGAGCAAGGTTGCCACCCCCCGTCGTAGAGCTCTCGGAGAGCTTTCCAATGGTATGCTGTGTGCCGCGTAACTCCTTATGGATCAAAAGTTATGGGCACCGGAGCGACGGATACCTGGTCACAAGCCCCACGCCCTTGTTTACGGGCCCAGCCACTACGTGAAGTGAAGTTGTCTTGCCCAAGGTGCTGTGGGATTCGGTAATATAAATGTGATGGATTAGGTTGTCGTCCTTTTCGCGGCTTACGACGTATGATCCGCGAGGGAAAAACAGCACAAAAGAAGAAAAGTGTCCCGAAACTGATGAAAACGTTCAATTTTGGGCTCCGAAAATAGGCGCAGCCGAGCAGTCTTGGTGCCCCCGTCTTAGAGCTCTCAGAGAGCTTTCCAACGGTATGTTGTGCACAGCCTAACCTTTTACGGATCAAAAGTTAAGGGCACCAGAGCGACGGATGCCTGGTCATAAGCGCCACGCCCTTTGTTTTGCGGGCCCAGCCTCTATGTGGAGTGAAGTTGTCTTGCCCAAGGTGCCGTACGAATCGGTAATAGAAATGTGATGAATTAGGTTGTCGTCTTTTTCGTGGGTCACGACATACAATCCGGGATAAAAAAAAACAGCGCAAAAGAAGAAAAGTGTCCCAAAACTTATGAAAATGTTCAATTATGGGCTCCAAAAATAGGCGCAGCCAAGCATGTTAGGTGTCCCTGTTGTAGAGCTCTCAGATAGCTTTCCAACGGTATGCTTCACGCCGTGTAACTCCTTATGGATCAAAAGCTATGGGCACCGGAGCGACGATACCAGGTCACTAGCCCCACGCCCTCGTTTGCGGGCCCAGCCTCTACGTGAAGTGAAGTTGTCTTGCCCAAGGTTCCATGGGATTCAGTAATAGAAATGTGATGGATTAGGTTGTCGTCATTTTTGCGGCTCACGACGTACGATCCGGGACGAAAAAAACAGCGCAAAAGAATAAAAGTGTCCGAAACTGATGAAAACGTTCGATTTTGGCTCCGAAAATAGGCGCAGTAGAGGCGGCTTTCTGACCCAGTCGTAGAGCTCTCTAAAAGCTTTCCAAGGGTATGCTGTGCGCTGCGTAACTCCTTATGGAGCAAAAGTTATGGCACCGGAGCAACGAATACCTGATCATAAGTCTTACACCCTAGGTTTGCGGGCCCATCTTCTACGTGAAGTGAAGTTGGCTTGCCCAAGGTGCCAAGGGATTCGGTAATAGAAATGTGATGGATTAGGTTGTCCTCTTTTTCGCGGCTCACGACTTACGATCCGCGACAGAAAAAACAGCAGAAAATAAGAAAAGTGTCCCAAAACTGAAGAAAAAGTTCAATTTTGGACTCAGAAAACAAACACAGTTGAGCAGGCTTGCTGCCCCAGTCGTAGAGCTTTCAGATAGCTTTCCAACGGTATGTTGTGCGCCTCGTAACTCCTTACGGATCAAAAGTTAAGGGCACCAGAGCGACGGATAACTGGTCACAAGCCCCACGCCCTTTGTTGTGGGGGGCCAGCATCTACGTGAAGTGAAGTTGTCTTGCCCAAGGTGCCGTGGGATTCGGTAATAGAAATGTGATGGATTAAGTTGTTGTCCTTTAAGCGGCTCACGACGTACGATCCGGATAAAAAAAATAGCGTAAAAGAAGAAAAGTGTCACAAAATTGATGAAAACATTCTATTTTCGGCTCTGAAAACTGGCGCAGCTGAGCAAACTTGGTTCCCCTATTGTAGAGCTCTCGAGAGCTTTCCAACGGTATGCTGTGCGCTGCGTAACTGCTTACGGATCAAAAGTTATGGGCAGCGGAGCGACGGATATCTGGTCGCAAGCCCTACACCCTCGTTTGCGGGCCCATCCTCTATGTGAAGTGAAGTTGTCTTGCCTAAACTGTCGTGGGATTCGGTATAGAAATATGATGGATTAGGTTGTCGTCCTTTTCGCGGCTCACAACGTACGATCCGGACGGAAAAACAACTCAAAAGAATAAAGTGTACCAAAACTGATGAAAACGTACTATTTTGGGCTTCGAAAATACGCGCAGCCAAGGAGGCTTGCCTTCCCCGTCGTAGAGCTCTCGGAGAGCTTTCCAACGGTATGTTGTGCACTGCGTAACTCATTACGGATCAAAAGTTATGGGCACCAGAGCGAAGGATACCTGGTCACAAGCCCCATACCCTCAGTTTGCGGGCCCAGCTTCTACGTGAAGTGAAGTTGTCTTTCCCTAGGTACCGTGGGATTTGGTAATAGAAATGTGATGGATTAGGTTGTCGTCTTTTTCGTTGCTCACGACGTACGATCCGGGACGGAAAAACATCGCAAAAGAAGAAACGTATCCTAAAATTGATGAAAACGTTTGATTTTGGGCTCCGAAAACTGGCGCAGTAGAGTAGGCTTGCTGCCCCCGTCGTAGAGCTCTCGGAGAGCTTTCCAACGATATCCTGTGCGCCGCGTAACTCCTTACGGATAAAAATTATGGGCACCGGAGCAACGGATGTCACGCCCCAACCCGGCCTATAAAGGTTAGACTAGGGTGTGATCTAAACATTCAAGTCCTTTCACATTCTTAATCATTTTAGGAGGTTTAACACTTAACGTTTTATTCTAGACTTCAAAATTTTTCCAGAAATCCGGCAGCATAATGGCTGTAATTGGGCTATTTGTTTTGACCTAAATTTTCTAACAGCCTCAAAACTTTCAATTCAAATTCATTCCCGACTAGAATTTACTACTTAATCATCAATTGAATTGCCTATTGGTTATTTTGACGTCCGTTTGATTTATAACCTAGCATAATACTATGCCTCGTTAGTCCATTTATTCTCGTTTCAAAATATGCATGTTTATCATAGCTTATTAGTGAGTACCTATTGAGATTGGATAAGTTCATTTACCTATTCCTTAACCAAGCATCATAACCTGCGATAGATACTAGCGATAGAAAAGCAAAACGATCAAAGTAGTGTCATGTCTAGTAGCGATCTACCTAAAAATAAGTACAATCAAAATTAGACCCCAAATTACAACGGGGGTCTTATACATTAGCAACAGCAAGCAACATAAGATAAATGGTCTTCAAGCAGCACAAAATACACAAGTAATCACGTTCATGCAAACAACAATAACAGGCAATCACTCCAGGGGTCATCATTAGGTACATTATCCTCATGTTCCTGTACCTGTTCTTCTTCACCTGAAATGATAAAAGAGGGTGAGTCCTTATGAACTCAGCGAGGGGGAAACGAGAAATAAATTTCGAAACTCATCTTCCGGTTCACTTTATGAAAACCCCTTTTTAAAACATGTCACATATTACAAATAATATGGTAAGCAGTTATAAGAAACAAATCGAGAAACGGATACAATTACCAATCATTTCAAGGATACGGTGAGCATTTGCTCTCAATTCCAATTTCGAATTATTTGGTGCGGCCGACTTCAATAATCCACTTATCACTCCCAAATGGGTGTACTCCGGATGTACCCCGAAACCTACGACCCAACTCTCCGAGGGTGAAATGCCAAGCGAGAGAGGGAATTGGACCATGGTAGTCACGGTAACACCGGCAAGCCCGATGCCGCCCGGCGTGCGTGAAACACTACCACGCCACACAAAAGGTTGCAACCTCGTATGCAATGCACATTTATAACATTTATCATATCACATTAGCAGGACAACAAAGTAAGTTGCCTACGAGCAGTTATAAGATCGCATGTTGACAAGTAGTCAAACGAAGCACGATAAGGCAAGTAATTTCACATGAAGGAAAATAGAGTCATATGAACATTAATCGGGCAGCCATGTAACACATATAAAACAGGCCATATAACACATTAAGAAGCTCATGGGATCAAGTGATAAGTTTATGCAACAGGCAAGGATATCAAAGGGGTTTGGGTGCAAGAAAAGCTTATTTGTCAACATGCAATGGCCTACTCACATTTGGAACTATAAAACATTTTACGGGCAGCCCACGCAACGTACATTTTCCACACAATAACCCCCGGTTAACACTTAACAAGAATACCTAGTCATTAGGGTTCGCTTTTCATGCAAAATCGTGCGATCAAAACCCTAAATCAACTCAATCATCATTCCAAAGTCATGCATCGTCTCATTCAACATCCTCAACATTCAATACAGTCCACACAATATTCAATACTACCATTCCAAGCAATTAGTACCACAAAAGAAGGTTCAACAAGTTTTTGCCAAGCACATAGTCAATTGAAACCCTAACTGCAATAAGCTGTTTTCTCACAATCAACTGGGCAGGCAAATGAACTCCAAATTCAGTGAATAATATATTAAATTAAAGCTTAAGAAGTTAACTAAAATCAGAAACAAACTTGCATCAATTGGAGTTCTGGATCGTTAGTTATAGCCAAAATGGTGGAACTGCTCAAAAACTGTCCAGATTTGCCTATCTTTCGATATTGCATGATTTTGAGGTCCTTAGGTTCATTTTTAGCCTAAGCCTATTTCTGGAAAAAATGTCCACAACTCAAAAATCTAGCAGCACGCAAATTTTCACGCATTTTGGATGTCATTTTCTATGTCAAAATCATCTCGTTCCACACGGGCAGTAAATCTGCCAAACTGCTTCCTTTTTCTCAAAACTTTCAGATTTAGCTATATTACGTGATTTTGCCATTTTGAGGGCCTTAGAGCCAAAATTTGAATTTGCTTATTTCTGCGAAAAGTGTTCAAAATTGGCCAAACTAGTCACCTAGGGATTTTCACGCAATTTCAACATCATTTGCTTAACCAAAAATTGCCTCGAACAGATGGGTCAGAAGCAGTCTCAAATTTCGACTTTGTCTAGTATCATTTTCAAGCCAAGTTATTGCCATGCATGGTTGTTTAAACTCATGAACGACCACATAGCTCAAGCACAGAAGCAAATACACACATTCATGGTCATGCATGTGAAGTTTTAAAGAGTTTTCCAAAAGTTTTGAACCCTCACCCTTATCAAAACAAACAGGTAGATGCAGAATGTTCTTGAAAATGCACCAATGAAGCTTCTTTCTTGCTTTGGCCGAGAGAGATAGCTTGTTTTCCTTTGTGAATCAGTTTAAGCAAGTGTTTTGATGTGTGAGAGTGTGTGAAGTCGTGAGAGGAGAGAAAAATTGAGAGAATGTTGAGTGTATAGCCGAGAGAGAGAGAAAAATGGGTTTTTTTTTGGGGTGTTTTAGTAGTTTAGGAAGCATGGTCAGCTCTTGGAAGTTGAATGGCAGAGAATGATGGTGCTTTGTGCATATTTTTAATGGTGTAGGAAGCATGAGTGGTGGTCTGATCGAGAGAGAGAGGAAAGAGAGAAAAAGCTAAAGCATTTTTGCAACAATGTTATATTTTATATGTGTTCATTGCCTTGTCCGAAATTTGGTGGCTTGTATAGTCAAAATGCTTTTCAGATTTGCTTATTATTCTGTCTTGGCAATGTAACTGATCAGGAATAAGTGTAAAATAATGTGGGAGGCTTGGGGTTAAATAAAATAGTACATAGTTATTAGAAAAAGCAAGACATGGCTATAAGAATTTGTCTAGGCATATTGCCTTGGGTTGGTCGTGCATGGCTGACTGTTTTGGTCAGAATTTTATTGTTTTTTGATTGTTTTATTGTTTTAGGGGATATTAGGTGGAAGATAATGTATAGGTTTTAGTAAAAAAAAAATTGCATAGGAGTTAGGTAAAGCATAGAATTTTATAATGAGTATTGTAAGGCATGCATTTGGCTTGGCAATATTTGAATTGCATGGTGTATGGCCGGCCAAAGCTTGAAGAATTTAAAATTTCAGATTCTTTTTTTTTTTTTTTTAAGTATATAATGGAATATGGTAAGTGTAGAATTTGAAGTGCATGGTTTTTGGAAATAGAATAAAGAATGTTTAAACGTTAAAATATTGAGTTGAAGTTTGACTTAGGATTAAAATAAGAGCTAGTGGTGTTTGTGGGATTATTTATAGTCTAGTGCTTCGTGTAAGATGCTATCTTGTTTAGCGTGAAGGCACACTTTCCTAGGTCTAGGACACGCACTACGAGGTAAGACACGAACTACGAGACAAAGCACGTTTTTCAAGTAAACGCATGTAACCCTATATGAATGCACGAAATTCAATGCAAGGCACACAAACTAAATACAATTCTCAAACCTAGGTCATGGCACGCAAATCTAGGTTAGGGCACGCAAAATGAGGTATCGCACGCAAATCAGGGTCGGGCCTCACAACGGATACTTGGTCACAAGCCCCAAGTCCTCGCTTTGCGGCCCCAGCCTCTATGTGAAGTGAAGTTGTCTCGCCCAAGGTGCCATAGGATTCGGTAATAGAAATGTTATGGATTAGGTTGTCGTCCTTTTCGCGGCTCACGACGTACGATCCGCGACGGAAAAAACTATGGAAAAGAAGAAAAGTGTCCCAAAACTGATGAAAACGTTCGATTTTGGGCTCCGATGTCACGCCCCAACCCGACCTATGGAGGCTATAGACTAGGGAATGACCGAATTAATTTATCCTATTTCACATTCTTAGCCTTTTGTTATGATTTAATGCTTAACATTGGCCTAGAACCCTAAAATTTTTCAAAAAATCGGCAGCATGACGACTGTAATTGGGCTCTTTAGTTTGACCTAATTTCCTAAACGCCTCAAAACTTTCAAACTTGATTCGATTCCAACTAAGATTCCTATTTTGTCATCAACCGATATGCCTACTAGTTTATCTTGAAAGTGTCGTTTGGTTAATAAGCCTAGCTTGATAACTATGCTCCATTTATTTGTTGAATTCCTGTTGTGCAAGTACCTATTATCCTTTAAGGTACGGGTGAGTGCCTAAGTGAAATTAGATAGAGTTAACTTAGTGGATTATCATCTAGTGGTTTGAACGCCTACGATAACTACCATACGAGGACCATGAAAACAAATAACAAAAATAAAAGGTCCGTCCGGTTATAGATAGTACAATCCCAATATTAGACCCAAATTACAACGGGGTCATTTACAATACAACAACAAGCAACATAAGAAATAGTCTTCAAGCAACATATCGTTCACAAAATGGCAATAGTCAATTAAGGCACGTAGGGCAAGCAATCATTCCAAGGAATCATCGTCAGGCACATTGTCCTCGAGTACCTGTTCCTGTCTTCTTCACCTGAGATGATAAAAGATGGTGAGTCCTTATGAACTCAGCGAGGGGGAACGAGAAATAGGTTTTGAAACTCATTTTCCGGTTCAACTTATGAAAACCTTTTGCAAGCATGAATATATCACAAATAAGTATATAGAAGTAAAGGAACACAATTACCTGTCTTTCCTCCCCGAGGTCCTCTAGGAACCAAGCGAGAGTACTTATACACATAGTGAAAATGATACGGTGAGCTTTTGCTCTCAGTTCATTTCCAGTATCAGTTGTTGCGGCCGACTTTAATCATCCCCTTATCACGCCAAGTGAAATCCTACGACCTAACTCTCCGAGGAAGTCTAGCCCCCAAGCGAGAGAGGGAATTGGACAATGGTAGTCACGGTTGCACCGGCAAGCCCGATGCCGCCCGGTGTGCGTGAACGCTACCACGCCAGAATGAAAGGTTGCAACCTTGTATGCAATGCACATTTATGACATTTAATATATCACATTAGGAGACAACAAAGTAGGTTGCCTCCGAGCAGTCATAAGAGTGCACATTGACAAGTAACAAGCGAGGCACGATAAGGACAAGTAATTTCACTTGAAAGGCACATGGAGTTATATGAACATTAAACGGGCAGCCATGTAACACACATAAATCAAGTCATATAACTCATTTCAAAGCTCACGTAATCAATTTATAAGATTATTCATCATGCAACGGCATCTACGTGGGACCGGGTGCAAGAAAGGCCTACTTGTCAACATGTAATCATCAATATCGCATTTAGGGCTACAATGGCAACTACGGGCAGCCTACTAAACATATAATTAAACACGATATTTATAGGATCAACACTTAGTGAATTTACCTAGTCACTAGGGTTTCCATTTCGTGCTTACCCGTGCGATTAAGCCCCCAAGTCAACTCAAAATCAATCTCAAGCCATGCATTGATTAGTTCATACACCCTCAAGTATTCAAAACAGTCCACAAAACATCTCAATGCCACAATCCCAAGCATTTAATACAACAAGAGAAGCTACAATAATTTTTCTAAGCATATCACTAAGTGAAACCCTCACTGCAATGGGGCTGTGTTTCTCACAATCTTAAGACAAGCAAAAAATCTCCAATTCTAGGTGAATAGATGTCAAATTAAATATTATTAAGTGAACTAAATTCAGAAACAAACCTCGCATCATTGGAGTTCGGGTTCAATAGATATAGCAAAAACAGTGAGACTGCACAAAACTGTCCAGATTTGCCACAATTCAATACTTGTCGTTTTTTAGAGCTTTAGGGTCAGATTTAGCCTTAGTCCATTTCTGAAAAAAAATGTCTAGAACTGAAAAATCTAGCAGCAAACCAATTTTATGCATTTTGGATATCATTACTAAGTCAAAACTGGTTCGTTCCACAAAGTCAGTGAATCTGCCAAAACCTGCTTCATTTTTCCAGATTTGGACACATTTTAATGATTTGCCATTTTTAGGACCTTAGAGTCAAAATTATCTTTGGCCTGTTTCTGGGAAAAATGTTCAGAACTGGCAAAAATAGTTACCTACCAATTTTCAAGCATTTTCAACATCATTTGCCTAGCCAAAATCATCTAGCACCAACAAGACAGAAAGCTGTCACAGACCCAATTTCATCTATCATCACCTTCTAGCCCAAAATCTTGCCATGCATGGTTATAAAAGCGTATAAACACACATATATCTCAAGTACAGAAGCAAAGACAAACATTTAAGAGCATGCATGTGGGTTTTTTGAAGGATTTTCAAGAAGTTTTAGCCCTCACCTTAGCAAAATAACAAGAAGATGCACAAGACTCTTGGTGAAGCACAAAGTTGACTCTTTCCTTGCTTAGCCGAGACACCACTCGGTTTTTCTCTAGTTTC
The DNA here is from genome assembly GCF_023091745.1 of Budorcas taxicolor. Taxonomy (NCBI): domain Eukaryota; kingdom Metazoa; phylum Chordata; class Mammalia; order Artiodactyla; family Bovidae; genus Budorcas; species Budorcas taxicolor. The sequence continues at coordinate 19,929 of NW_026291606.1, read as the reverse complement.
CTAGCTTAGTAACCAAGTTCTTAGTAGGTGCGTGTGGTTAGAACAAGAAGAAAGAAATGGAAGCTAGCAAACTCACCTAAACTGAAATGGAAGTTCAATAAGCTTGCATGTGAGCATTCTTGCAACTTAGCTTGCTTAGTCGAGCTTCTTAGCTTCTAGCTTGCCTTGATGAACCATGGAATGCTGAAGATGAGCTATGGAGTATATGAACTCAGCCAAGGCCGAGAGAGAGAGAGAAGAACGAGAGGGAGAAAGAGAAATGTGAGGAAATGAGAGAAATGAAGAAAAAATGACAGGCTTTTGCAAATGTTGATGCATATGTCGGCCTTGAGCTTTGTAATTCAGATTTTTGTGTCTTCAAGAAGCATTTTGAAATTCCTAGCATGGGCAAGGAGCCTATGTCGAGATTGGTGGAGCTTTGGGAGGGTTTTGAGCTAGTTTTTTATGCATTTGTGTCATAGAATTGTCATAGATTGTCTAGGAATTAAATTGAATTAAGCAAAGCAATCACAAAGCCCAACAAGTGGTCGGCCAAGGCATGTAGAAATCTGATTTTTTTGTCATCTTTTGGGCATTAATTAATTGAGTGTTGAAAGTGCAAAAGAATAAGGAATAAAGAATAATGAATGTCTAGCTTTTTGTGAGATTTTGTCTTCTAGTGAGTGAATTAGTAATTTAATATTAGTTAGTGGGATTTGTAGGATTAATTATTGATCTAGTGCTTCGTGAAGATACTTTCTTGATTAGCGTGAGAGCACGCTTTCCTAGGTCTAGGGCACGCACTACGAGGGTAGAGCACGAACTACAAGACGAATGCACATTTTTCAAGTAAAAGCACGCAACCCTAAATGAATGCACGTAATTCAATGCAAGGCACACAAAATGAAACACACTTCTAAACTTAGGTCAAGGCACACAAATCTAGGCTAGGGTACACGAAACGAGGTGTCGCACGTAAATCGAGGTCGGGGCACGTATGTCGAGGATTAGGGCATATAATTCTAGGTCAATGCACAAATGACGAGGCATGCACGAAAACCAAGACATGACACATAATCCAAGGTCAGTCATATAATTCTAGGTCTAAGGCACGCAAATCGAGGTAACACACGTTATTCGGGGTCGGGCCTCACATCCTCCCCTCCTTAAAAGAATTTCGTCCCAAAATTCATTCTTACTTGTTGAGGTCATTTAGACGGATTCCGACCATTGTTATTTTCCAATTCCGGGTCGTCCTTTGCTCTGTGATCTCTCTTACCACAACAAATTCACTCCCTAGTTTTCTCAATCATTTAATTCGGTGTGACCTCTACATTTATAGTTCGTTCCTTTGAACGACTCTTTCCTTCATTTGATCTTAAGGTCAAATTTATTAACTAAGGTTAGAATCTCCATACGTAGTCATCAAAGCTACACATAGTATTTTAACCATATGACTATAACTCCAAAATCATGAGTTATATCGTGTCAATCCTGCATTCATACCTCAAAAAGGAATATCACAATATACAATGATCCTATGGCCACATATACTAATTTCAAGATGGAAGGTCTATATCCGATTTACATAACCTATCAACTAGCTTCACAATTGTTATCACGTAGGACATAAACAAGTTTTGGATCATTTCCACAATATGACCCTATTTACAAGAATAACGCACCAAACAAACTAATCCATCTCAAATCGTCATCTATCAATAGTATCATAGTCCTTATCTCGTAGGTACATTAGATTAGCAAATCTTCTAATGACTAGTCTCCCGGTTACAAGCTCCTATTCACTAACATTCTTCCCCAGCTCCGTTAACCTTCACGCTTGTAATCAAGAGAAAGACCGTTGAGATTCATGAAACTCAAATTCTAAGGTTTATTAGGTACCACCAACAAATTGTCATTGAAATTGCATGGCAAACTAATCATGTTGCACTAGTTCAACTCTTACAAGTAAATTTCATCAGCTTGTGATCCACAATCTATTTCCTCATTCAAATCTCTATTTTCACATCTCGAGACTTCAGAATTTCTTTTAATCTTATCCGAAACTCCTAAGGCGAATAATTTCAACCTTAAATGAATTTCACTCATCTCACTCCAAGGTTACGTCATACTTAAGAAGACAATGGTCCTACTCACTTAGCGACCTAGTCATTCCTTCGAACACTTAATGCCCGCCAATATATCTTCAACATTGATGTTACTAAGCTGGGTTCATCGCTATGTAAGTGATATCAATGCTCTACTAGGTTACCGGCCGTACAACAACAATCCTAGGACTACAAATGGGTACCGAAGTGATCGAGCTCATAAGATACTTACACGAGATAACTTCAAGGTTGTATCAACATAAGAATTATGACCACGAGGCATCCTTCAACATAACCTAATAGAACTTCAAAAGTAATCAACCACTCATTTAACTATCACTACAAGATTCACCCCTCTATTCAACGACCACAATTCGAAGTCTACCAATCGCTAGTTTCTATATGTGAAACGGTGCACATAGATACGGTGGGTCTAACAATAGTCTCTTGGGTCATTATGACTCTAATTCATCTCTATCTTAACTACATGAAATCTCACTCTTCTCATTTACATGTTCAACTAACTAAGAGCATCAAGACTCATCGACCTTAGGTCCTAGGGTTTACCACGAATCATCATGCATACTTACTATTAGCTATCCAGGATTACTATTCATACCCTAATGACTCCACTCGCAACCGGGTGCTTTAATCTCATTTCCATGGTTTACATACTAGGTCCATCGGTCTTACTTAAGGATATATGCTTTCTAACATCCTCTAGGGTATCCAAACAATGAGTGCATAGATTGACTTACTTAATATCACCAATATCCAACTTAGGACCTTAGCAACGTTAGTCATCTAATGCATAATTCAATACCTTACACTTCTATTCGACCTAACATTTAGGTGTAGTCTTCCGAACACGAGTTCTAGTTATGTGAATTTCTCGATTCCAACATCCCCATATCTTGTTATACTAAAGATTCATCAACCTTGTTAAACTCAGTCTCCATAGTTGCCTACATGTCATGTTATCCATTGTTAACTCACTTAAATACGCTATCAATGACTTAATAATCAAACCCCTAAAAGTAACTATCGTCAACTTCCACGAATTCATCTTTTAATTTCTAGGTCATGATCTCAACATTTAGTGAACTTGAAACTCGCTAGTACATACCATATCAGATTCATCAATGCTTAATTCCAATCAAGTAAGGATTCAATCGTACGAGTATATTGCTAACTTGTTAGATAGTCTATCAAGCCAATTTTAAGATGTGAGAAATGGATTCAAAGAAACCTCCAAGTCAACTTCTACTATCAGCACATGGGAATATACATTACTCTACATATTTAATAGTATACTCTTATATTTTAAGCGAAGTTGTATGTCATTAACCTTCATACTTGAACCATAATTAGAAGAACGATTTAACGGAATCAAGAACTTCACAGCTATAAAATTGATATCTTAATCATAGGTATGGGTATTCCAAAAATAAGGGGATAACTTTACCTCAACATTTATACCTGTGCTACGCATTTTATATATATGCATATCCAATAATACATATGATCCATCGAGTACCTGTGAAGATGCGAGAAATCTCTAACCGAGCCTTTTCATTCGTCTTGCACAAATTCACTTCCTTGAAAGTCCTAACCCTAACTATCTATGTATATAAACAGTTATTCATGGTCATATATGTGAGGCCCGACCTCGAATAACGTGTGTTACCTAGATTTGCATGCCTTAGACTCAGAACTGTATGACCAACCTTAGACTACGTGCCCTGTCTTGGTTTTCGTGCATGCTTCGTCATTTGTGCCTTGACCTAGAATGGTGTGCCCTAATCCCCTACAGACATGCGACAAAGACTCCTCAAAACTCCACCAATCTCGACAAAGACTCCTTGCCCATTCTAGGTGATTCAAAATTCAGCTTCTTGGAGACACAAATCTGAATTTTTGTATGCCCAAGGCCAACCCATGCTTCATCTTTTGCAAAGCCATCATTTTTCTTTCATTTCTCTCACTCTCCTCACATTTCTCTCTCTCCCTCTTATTCTTCTCTCTCAATCTCGGTTTTGGGCTGAGTTTCTTTATCCCTTAGCTCATCTTCATCATCCTATGGTGCATCAAGACAAACAACAAGCAAAGGAACTCAACCAAGCTAGCTAAGATGCAAGAATCACACATGCATGCTCTTTGAGTCACCATTTTTGGCCAAGGTAAGTTTCCTAGCTTCCATTTCTTTTCTTCTTGTTCTAACCACATGCATGTACTAAGAGCTTTTCCACTAAGCTAGGAAAAATAGAGAAAATTGATTTGGAATCTCGGCTAAGCAAGGAAGAAGAAGAATTTGAGCTTCATCAAAGTTTTGTGCATCTTCTTGTTGATTTGCTAAGGTGAGGGCTAAAACCTTTTGAAAATCCTTCAAAAATCCACATGCATGCTCATAAATGTATGTCTTTGCTTCTGTACTTGAGTTATATGTTCGTTCATAAGCTTTTACAACCATGCATGGCAAGATTTTGGCTTGAAAGTGATGATAGGTGCAGTCGGAATATGTGACAGCTCTCTGACCTGTTGTTTCGAGGTGAGTTTGGCTAGGCCAATGATGTTGAAAATGCATGAAAATTGGTAGGTGACTAGTGTTGCCAGTTTTGAACATTTTTAACATTTTTCGCAGAAATAGGCCAAAGCTAATTTTGACTCTAAGGTTCTCAAAATGGCAAATCTTTACAATGTGTCCAAATCTGGAAATCTGGGAAAAATGAAGCAGGTTTTGGCAGATGCACTGACCTTGTAGAACGAACCAGATTTGACTTAGTAAATGATGCCCAAAATGCATGAAATTTTGTGTGCTGTTATAATTTTCAGTTCTGTACATTTTTGTCAGAAATGGAGTAAGGCTAAATCTGACCCTAAGGACCTCAAAAAAGTCAATTATCGAAATGTGTGCAAATCTGGACAGTTTTGTGCTATTCCACTGTTTCGGCTATAACTAATGATCCCGAAATCCAAATGATGCAAGGTTTGTTTCTGATTTTAGTTCACTTCTTAAGCTTTAATTTTACATCTTATTCACTGGAATTGGAGATTGTTTGCTTATCTTAATGATTGTGAGAAAACAGCCTATTGCAGTAAGGGTTTCACTTAGTGTTATGCTTAGAAAAATTGTTGTAACTTCTCTTGTTGAAATAAATGCTTGGGATTGTAGCTTTGGAATGTTGTGTGGGCTGTTTTGAATGTTTGAGGATGTTGAATTAAATGATGCATGGCTTGAGATTGATTTTGAATTGGTTTGGGGCTTAAATTGCACGGATATGCACGAAATGGAAACCCTAATGACTAGGTAGTCTTGCTAAGTGTTGATCATTTGGATATTGTGTGGAATTATATGCTTAGTAGGCTGCCCGTAGATGCCCTTATAGTCCTAAATGTGATTTTGACCATTGCACGCTGACAAATAGGCTTTTCTTGCATCCGAGCCCACATAGATGTTGTTGCATGTTATATAATCTTATTATTTGATTACGTGGGCTTGAATTGAGTTATATGAATTGATTTATGTGCGTTACACGGCTGTCCGTTTAATGTTCATATAACTCCATGAGCTTTTCAAGTGAAATTACTTGTCTATCCGTGCCTCGCTTGTTTACTTGTCAAAGTGCAATCTTATGACTGTCCGGAGGCAACCTACTTTGTTGTCCTCCTAATGTGATATATTAAATGTCATAAATGTACACTGCATACAAGGTTGCAACCTTTCCTGTCGGCATGGTAGCGATCACGCACATCGGGCGGCATCGGGCTTGCCGGTGCACCCGTGACTACCATGGTCCCATTCCCTCTCTCGCTTGGGGGCTAGAATTCCTCAGAGAGTTGGGTCATAGGATTTCGGGGTACATCTGGAGTACACCCACCTGGCGTGTTAAGGGGATGATTTGAAGTCAGCCGCAAAAACTGATACTGGAATTGATCTGAGAGCAAAAGCTCACCGTATCCTTTTTACCATGTGTATAAGTACTCTCGCTTGGTCCCTAGAGAACCTCGGGGAAGAAAGACCGGTAATTGCATTCTTTACTATTATATTACGATATGTACTTGTTTGTGATACACATCATGCTTGCAAAAAGGGTTTTCATAAGATTGAAACGAAAAATGAGTTTCAAAACCTATTTCTCGTTCCCCCTCGCTGAGTTCATAAAGACTCACCCTCTTTTATCATCTCAGGTGAAGAAGATCAAGAACAGGTACCTGAGAACGATGTGTCTAACGATGATTCCTTGGAGTGATTGCCTGTCCTCTGTGCTTTGCGTGATTATGGCTATTTGTGAACTATGCTACTTGAAGACTATTTCTTTTATGTTGCTTGTTGTTTATTGATGTAAATGACCCCGTTGTAATTTGGTCTAATTCTGGGATTGTACTATCTCTAACCGGACGAACTTTTTATTTGGTTGTTTGCTTTCGTTTTCTTAATTAGTAGTTATCGTAGGCATTCAAACCACTAGATGAACAATCAACTAAGTTAATTCTATCTAATTTCACTTAGGTGCTCATTTGCAAACTAAAAGATAATAGGTACTTGCATGATAGGAAATTGACAAATAAACGGGACATAGTTATCATGCTAGGTTATTAATCAAACGAGACATCAAGACAACCAGTAGGCATTTCAATTGATGATAAATAGTAATCTTAGTTGGAAATGAATTTGAGATGATAATTTTTGAGGCGTTTAGAGAATTAGGTCAAACCAAAGAGCCCAATTACAGTCGTTATGCTGTCGGTTTTCAGGAAAATTTTGGAGTTTAGGCCAAAACATTAAGTGTTAAATCTTCATGAACGGTTAAGTACGAGACATGACTTGAATGTTTAGATCACACCCTAGTCTAACCTTTATAGACCGGGTTGGGGCGTGACACCTTATACTAGAATGGTATCAGAGCTTAGTTTAGTAACTAGGCATTAGTCGGGTTCAACTCTCGGACCATGGGTAGAAGCCCTAAGATAATTATGATATCTTGTTTATATGTGTTAATGTGTGCTAATGTGTTTTAATTGTTTTGAACATCGAATATTATGTGCCTTTGCGGACCATATGTATTCTATATCATGCACACCGACACGTTCTCAATAATGCATGCATGCTTTTATACTCCTTCCTTGATACATGTGCATGTTATATAACCGTGAATGACTGTTTATACATATAGATAGTTAGGATTAGGACTTTCAGGGAAGTGAATTTGTACAGGACGAACGAAAAGGCTCGGTTAGAGAATTCTCGCATCTTCACAGGTACTCGATGGATCGTATGTATTATTGGATATGCATATATAAAATGCGTAGCACATGTATAAATGTTGAGGTAAAGTTATCCCCTTATCTTTGGAACACTCATACCTATGATTAAGTTATCAATTTTATGGCTATGAAGTTTTGATTCCGTTAAACCGTTCTTCTCATTGTGGTTCAAGAATAAATGTTAAGGACATACAACTTTCCTTAGATATAAGAATATACTATTGGACATGTGGAGTAGTATATATATGTTCATATGCTTATAATGGAAGTTTGACTTAGGACTTGCTTTTGAATTAAATTCTTATATCTTAAAATAGTATAATAGACTATTTATATGATCGAATCCTTACTTGATTGGAATTAAGCATTGTTGAACCTAATAAGGTGTATATTAACGAGTTTCAAGTTCACTCAATGGTAAGATTGTGACCTAGAAATTAAGAGATGAACTCGTGGAAATTGACGATAGGGGTTAGATTATTAAGGCGTGAATAGTGTGTTTAAGTAACTTAACAATGAATAACCTCAAGACATGTGGGCAACTCTGGAGACTAAGTTTAACAAGGTTGATGAATCTTTAGTATAACAAGATATGGGGATGTTGGAATCGAGAAATTCGCGTAACTAGAACTTGTGTTCGGAAGACTACACCTAAATGTTAGGTCGAATGGAAGTGTAAGGTATTGAATTATGTATTAGATGACTAATGTTGCTAAGGTCCTAAGTTGGATATTGGTGATATTAAGAATCATGGTATCAAATTATTGCCCCTCGGATTTAATTGTGATTATGCGAAGTAAGACCGATGGACCTAGTATATAAACTATGGAAATGAGATTAAAGCATCTGGTTGCAAAGTGGAGTCGTTAGGATATGATTAGTAATCCTAAATAGCTAATAGTGATTATGCATGATGATTCATGGTGAACCCTAGGACCTAAGGTCATTGAGACTTGATGCTCTTAGCTAGTTGAACATGTAAATGAAGAGAGTAAGATTTCATATAGTTAAGATAGAGATGAATTAGAGTCATGATGACCCAAGAGACTGCTGTTAGACAACCGTATTATGTGTACCGTTTCACGTCTAGAAACTAGCCATTGGTAGACTTCGAATCGTGGTCGTTAAATGGAGGGTGGATCTTGTAGTGATAGTTAAATGAGTCGTTGACTACTTTTGAAGTTCTATTAGATTATATTGTGGTTATAATTCTTATGTTGACACGGCCTTGAAGTTATTTTGTGTAACAAGCTACTTGGATTAGTATGGTAAGTATCTTATGAGCTAGATCATTTCGGTACCCATTTATAGTCCTAGGATTGTTGTTATACGACTGGTAACCTAGTAGAGAATTGATCTCACTTACATGGCTATGAACCTAGCTTAGTAACATTAATGTTGAAGATATATTGGCGGGCATTAAGTGTTCGAAGGAATGACTAGGTCGCTAAGTGAGTAGGACCATTGTCTTCTTAAGTATGACGTAACCTTGGATTGAGGTGAGTGGAATTTATTTGAGGTTGAAACTATTCGCCTTAGGAGTTTTGGATAAGATTAAAAGAAAATTCTGAAGCTTTGTGACTTGAAAATAGAGATTTGAATAAGGAAATAAATTGTGGATCACAAGCTGATGAAGCTTACTTGAAAAGTTGAACTAGTGCCACATGATTAGTTTACCCATGCAATTTCAATGGCAATTTGTTGGTGGTACTTAATAAACCTTAGAATTCGAGTTTAATAAATCTCAACGGTCTTCCTCCTTGATTACAAGCATGAAGGTTAACGAAGCTGGGAAAGGATGTTAATGAATAGGAGTTTGTAACCGGGAGACTAGTCATTAGAAGATTTATTAATCCAATGTACCTTCAAGATAAGAACTATGATACTATCGATAGACGACGACTTGAGATAGATTAGTTTGTTTGATGAGTTCAACCTAAAAATTCCACAACATGTGTATGTCCTACGTGCTAACAATTTTGAAGCTAGTAGATAGGATATGTAAATCGGATATAGACCTATCATCTTGAAAATTAGCGTATGTCACCCTAGGATCATGGAATGATTATGATATTCCTTTTGAGGTATGAATGCGAGATTGATACAACATGAGTCATGATTTTGGAGTTATAGTTATATAGTTAGAATACCGATGCAACTTTGATGACTATGTTTGGAGATTCTAACCTTAGTTAATGAGCTCGACCTTAAGATCAGTTGGAGAAAATAAAGTTGTTCAAAGGAACAAACTGTAAATGTAGGGATCACACCGAATTAAATGATTGGAGAAAGCTAGGAAATGAATTCATTGTGGTAAGAGAGATCACAGAGCAAAGGATGACCCGGAGGTTGGAAAATAACAAAGGTCAGAATCCATTTAAATGACCTCAATAGGTAAGAATGAATTTCGGGACGAAATTCTTTTAAGGAGAGGAGGATGTGAGGCCCGACCCCGAATAACGTGTGTTACCTAGATTTGCATGCCTTAGACCCAGAACTGTATGAGCGACCTTAGACTACGTGCCCTGTCTTGGTTTTCGTGCATGCTTCGTCATTCGTGCCTTGACCTAGAATAGTGTGCCCTAATCCCCTACTGACGTGCGATACCTAGATATACGTACCCTGACCTCGATGTAAGTGCGTTACCTCATTTTGTGTGCCCTAACCTTGAACTGCGTACCTTAACCTAGATATAGAGTCGTGCCTTGATTTGCGTGCATTGCATTGAATTACGTGCCTTGCATTGGTTTACGTGCATTCACCTAGGATTGCGTGTATTAGTCTTGAAGTACGTGCCTTAGTCTTGAAGTTCGTGTCTACCTTGTAATTCGTGCCCTAGACCTAGGAATCCATGCCACCACGTTAATCAAGAAAGAATCCTACACAAAGTACTAGACACTAAAATAATCCTACACAATCCACTAACCAATATTATATTCCTAATTCAAATTCTCTACAAACTCCATTAACAATAAAATAATACTAAACTATTCCTACATTTCCCACTATCTATTATTCTATTCATAATTCAACTCATCAACAAACATTCCTATATTTTATTCTACCTAGATTCCCTAATTTTCCAACATTCCTATGACAATTCTATGACACAAATGCATAAAAAAATTAGCTCAAAACTCCTCAAAACTCCACCAATCTCGACAAAGACTCCTTGCCCATGCTAGGTGATTCAAAATTCAGCTTCTTGGAGACACAAATCTGAATTTTTGTATGCCCAAGGCCAACCCATGCTTCATCTTTTGCAAAGCCATCATTTTTCTTTCATTTCTCTCACTCTCCTCACATTTTTCTCTCTCTCCCTCTCATTCTTCTCTCTCAATCTCGGTTTTGGGCTGAGTTTCTTCATCCCTTAGCTCATCTTCATCATCCTATGGTGCATCAAGACAAACAACAAGCAAAGGAACTCAACCAAGCTAGCTAGGATGCAAGAATCACACATGCATGCTCTTTGAGTCACTATTTTCGGTCTAGGTAAGTTTCCTAGCTTCCATTTCTTTTCTTCTTGTTCTAACCACATGCATGTACTAAGAGCTTGGCCACTAAGCTAGGAAAAATAGAGAAAATTGAGTTGGAATCTCAGCTGAGCAAGGAAGAAGAAGAATTTGAGCTTCATCAAAGTTTTGTGCATCTTCTTGTTGATTTGCTAAGGTGAGGGCTAAAACCTTTTGAAAATCCTTCAAAAATCCACATGCATGCTCATAAATGTATGTATTTGCTTCTGTACTTGAGTTATATGTTCGTTCATAAGCTTTTACAACCATGCATGGCAAGATTTTGGCTTGAAAGTGATGATAGGTGCAGTCGGATTATGTGACAACTCTCTGACCTGTTGTTTCGAGGTGAGTTTGGCTAGGCAAATGATGTTGAAAATGCATGAAAATTGGTAGGTGACTAGTGTTGCCAGTTTTGAACATTTTTAACATTTTTCGCAGAAATAGGCCAAAGCTAATTTTGACTCTAAGGTTCTCAAAATGGCAAATCTTTAAAATGTGTCCAAATCTGGAAATCTGGGAAAAATGAAGCAGGTTTTGGCAGATTCACTGACCTTGTAGAACGAACCAGATTTGACTTAGTAAATGATGTCCAAAATGCATGAAATTTTGTGTGCTGCTATATTTTTCAGTTCTGGACATTTTTGTCAGAAATGGAGTAAGGCTAAATCTGACCCTAAGGACCTCAAAAAAGTCAATTATCGAAATGTGTTCAAATCTGGACAGTTTTGTGCTATTCCACTGTTTCGGCTATAACTAATGATCCCGAACTCCAAATGATGCAAGGTTTGTTTCTAATTTTAGTTCACTTCTTAAGATTTAATTTTACATCTTATTCACTGAAATTGGAGATTTTTTGATCATCTTAATGATTGTGAGAAAACAGCCTATTGCAGTAAGGGTTTCACTTAGTGTTATGCTTAGAAAAATTGTTGTAACTTCTCTTGTTGAAATAAATGCTTGGGATTGTAGCTTTGGAATGTTGTGTGGGCTGTTTTGAATGTTTGAGGATGTTGAATTAAATGATGCATGGCTTGAGATTGATTTTGAATTGGTTTGGGGCTTAAATTGCACGGATATGCACGAAATGGAAACCCTAATGACTAAGTCTTGCTAAGTGTTGATCATTTGGATATTGTGTGGAATTATATGCTTAGTAGGCTGCCCGTAGATTCCCTTATAGTCCTAAATGTGATTTTGACCATTACACGTTGACAAATAGGCTTTTCTTGCATCCGAGCCCACGTAGATGTTGTTGCATGTTGTATAATCTTATTATTTGATTACGTGGGCTTGAATTGAGTTATATGACTTGATTTATGTGCGTTACACGGCTGTCCGTTTAATGTTCATATAACTCCATGAGCTTTTCAAGTGAAATTACTTGTCTATCCGTGCCTCGCTTGTTTACTTGTCAAAGTGCAATCTTATGACTGTCCGGAGGCAACCTACTTTGTTGTCCTCCTAATGTGATATATTAAATGTCATAAATGTGCACTGCATACAAGGTTGCAACCTTTCCTGTCGGCATGGTAGCGATCACGCACACCGGGCGGCATCGGGCTTGCCGGTGCACCCGTGACTACCATGGTCCCATTCCCTCTCTCGCTTGGGGGCTAGACTTCCTCGAGAGTTGGGTCGTAGGATTTTGGGGTACATCCGGAGTACACCCACCTGGCGTGTTAAGGGGATGATTTGAAGTCAGCCGCAACAACTGATACTGGAATTGATCTGAGAGCAAAAGCTTACCGTATCCTTTTTACCATGTGTATAAGTACTCTTGCTTGGTCCCTAGAGGACCTCGGGGAAGAAAGACCAGTAATTGCGTTCTTTACTATTATATTACGATATGTACTTGTTTGTGATACACATCATGCTTGCAAAAAGGGTTTTCATAAGATTGAACCGGAAAATGAGTTTCAAAACCTATTTCTCGTTCCCCCTCGCTGAGTTCATAAAGACTCACCCTCTTTTATCATCTCAGGTGAAGAAGATCAAGAACAGGTACCTGAGGACGATGTGCCTAACGATGATTCCTTGGAGTGATTGCCTGTCCTATGTGCTTTGCGTGATTATGGCTATTTGTGAACTATGCTACTTGAAGACTATTTCTTTTATGTTGCTCGTTGTTTATTGATGTAAATGACCCCGTTGTAATTTGGGTCTAATTATGGGATTGTACTATCTCTAACCGGACAAACTTTTTATTTGGTTGTTTGCTTTCGTTTTCTTAATTAGTAGTTATCGTAGGCATTCAAACCACTAGATGAACAATCAACTAAGTTAATTCTATCTAATTTCACTTAGGTGCTCATTTGCAAACTAAAAGATAATAGGTACTTGCATGATAGGAAATTGACAAATAAACGGGACATAGTTATCATGCTAGGTTATTAATCAAACGAGACATCAAGACAACCAGTAGGCATTTCAATTGATGATAAATAGTAATCTTAGTTGGAAATGAATTTGAGATGATAAATTTTGAGGCGTTTAGAGAATTAGGTCAAACCAAAGAGCCCAATTACAGCCGTTATGCTGCCGGGTTTTTCAAAAAATTTTGGAGTTTAGGCCAAAACGTTAAGTGTTAAATCTTCATGAACGGTTAAGTACGAGACGTGACTTGAATGTTTAGATCACACCCTAGTCTAACCTTTATAGGCCGGGTTGGGGCGTGACAATATAACATGCACATGTATCAAGGAAGGAGTATAAAAGCATGCATGCATTATCGAGGTCCCTAACGTGTCGGTGTGCATGACACATAATACATATGGTCCACAAAGGCACATAATATTCAATACTTAAAACAAATAAAGTACATTAGCACACACTAACACATATAAAAAAAAGACATCATAATTACCTTAGGGCTTCTACCCATGGTCCGAGAGTTGAACCCGACTAACGCCTAGTTACTAAACTAAGCTTTGATACCATTCTAATATAAGGTGTCACGCCCCAACCCGACCTATGGAGGCTAGACTAGGGAATGACCTAATTGATTTATACTATTTCACATTCTTAGCCTTTTGTTATGATTTAATGCTTAACATTGGCCTAGAACCCCAAAATTTTCCGAAAAACCGGCAGCATGACGACTTTAATTGGGCTCTTTAGTTTGACCTAATTTCCTAAACGCCTCAAAACATTCAAACCTTGATTCGATTCCAACTAAGATTCCCATTTTGTCATCAACCGATATGCCTACTAGTTTATCTTGAAAGTGTCGTTTGGTTAATAAGCCTAGCTTAATAACTATGCTCCATTTATTTGTTGAATTCCTGTTGTGCAAGTACCTATTATCCTTTAAGGTACGGGTGAGTACCTAAGTGAAATTAGATAGAGTTAACTTAGTGGATTAATCATCTAGTGGTTTGAACGCCTACGATAACTACCATACGAGACCATGAAAACAAATAACAAAATAAAAGGTCCGTCCAGTTATAGATAGTACAATCCAATATTAGACCCAAATTACAACGGGGTCATTTACAATACAACAACAAGCAACATAAGAAATAGTCTTCAAGCAACATATCCTTCACAAAATGCCATAGTCAATTAAGGCACGTAGGGCAAACAATCATTCCAAGGAATCATCGTTAGGCATATTGTCCTCGAGTACCTGTTCCTGGTCTTCTTCACCTGAGATGATAAAAGAGGGTGAGTCCTTATGAACTCAGCGAGGGGGAACGAGAAATAGGTTTTGAAACTCATTTTCCGATTCAACTTATGAAAACCTTTTTTGCAAGCATGAAATATATCACAAATAAGTACACAACAATAATATAGAAGTAAAGGAACACAATTACCCGTCTTTCCCTCCCCGAGGTCCTCTAGGAACCAAGCGAGAGTACTTATACACATAGTGAAAAGGATACGGTGAGCTTTTCCTCTCAATTCATTTCCAGTATCAGTTGTTGCGGCCGACTTCAAATCATCCCCTTATCACGCCAAGTGGGTGTACTCTGGATGTACCCCAAAAATCCTACGACCCAACTCTCCGAGGAAGTATAGCCCCCAAGCGAGAGAGGGAATTGGACAATGGTAGTCATGGTTGCACTGGCAAGCCCGATGCCGCCCGGTGTGCGTGAACGCTACCACGCCAGAATGAAAGGTTGCAACCTATTATGCAATGCACATTTATGACATTTAATATATCACATTAGGAGGACAACAAAGTAGGTTGCCTCCGAGCAGTCATAAGATTGCACATCGACAAGTAAACAAGCGAGGCACGATAAGACAAGTAATTTCACTTGAAAGGCACATGGAGTTATATGAACATTAAACGGGCAGCCATGTAACACACGTAAATCAAGTCATATAACTCATTTCAAAGCTCACGTAATCAATTAATAAGATTATTCATCATGCAACGGCATCTACGTGGGACCGGGTGCAAGAAAGGCCTACTTGTCAACATGAAATCATCAAGATCGCATTTAGGGCTACAATGGAAACTACAGGCAGCCTACTAAACATATAATTGAACACGATATTCATAGGATCAACACTTAGTGAATTTACCTAATCACTAGGGTTTCCATTTCGTGCTTACCCGTGCGATTAAGCCCAAGTCAACTCAAAATCAATCTCAAGCCATGCATTGATTAGTTCATACACCCTCAAGTATTCAAAACAGTCCACACAAAATCTCAATGCCACAATCCAAAGCATTTAATACAACAAGAGAAGCTACAATAATTTTTCTAAGCATATCACTAAGTGAAACCCTCACTGCAATGGGCTGTTTTCTCACAATCTTTAAGACAAGCAAACAATCTCCAATTCTAGTGAATAAGATGTCAAATTAAAGCTTATTAAGTGAACTAAATTCAAAAACAAACCTCGCATCATTTGGAGTTCGGGTTCAATAGTTATAGCAAAAAACAGTGAGACTGCACAAAACTGTCCAGATTTGCACACATTTCAATACTTGTCGTTTTTGAGAGCCTTAGGGTCTGATTTAGCCTTAGTCCATTTCTAAAAAAAATGTCCAGAACTGAAAATTATAGCAGTACACCAAATTTTATGCATTTTGGATATCATTTACTAAGTCAAAACTGGTTCGTTCCACAAAGTCAGTGAATCTGCCAAAACCTGCTTCATTTTTCCAGATTTTCCAAATTTGGACACATTTTAATGATTTTCCATTTTGAGGACCTTAGATTCAAAATTATCTTTGGCTTGTTTTTGGGAAAAATGTTCAGAACTGGCAAAAATAGTTTCCTACCAATTTTCATGCATTTTCAACATCATTTGCTAGCCAAAATCATCTCGCACCAACAAGACAAAAAGCTTGTCACAAACCCGATTTCATCTATCATCACCTTCTAGCCCAAAATCTTGCCATGCATGGTTATAAAAGCTTATAAACACACATATATCTCAAGTACAGAAGCAAAGACAAACATTTAAGCATGCATGTGGGTTTTTTGAAGGATTTTCAAGAAGTTTTAGCCCTCACCTTAGCAAAACAACAAGAAGATGCACAAGACTCTTGGTGAAACACAAAGTTGACTCTTTTCCTTGCTTAGCCGAGACACGACTCGGTTTTTCTCTAGTTTCCTAGCTTAGTAACCAAGTTCTTAGTAGGTGCGTGTGGTTTAGAACAAGAAGAAAAGAAATGGAAGCTAGCAAACTCACCTAAACCGAGATGGAAGTTCAATAAGCTTGCATGTGAGCTTTCTTGCAACTTAGCTTGCTTAGTCGAGCTTCTTAGCTTCTAGCTTGCCTTGATGAACCATGGAATGATGAAGATGAGCTATGGAGTATATGAACTCAGCCAAGGCCGAGAGAGAGAGAGAAGAATGAGAGGGAGAGAGAGAAATGTGAGGAAATGAGAGAAATGAAGAAAAAATGAAGGCTTTTGCAAATGTTGATGCATATGTCGGCCTTGAGCTTTGCAATTCAGATTTTTTGTGTCTTCAAGAAGCATTTTGAAATTCCTAGCATGGGCCAGGAAGCCTATGTCAAGATTGGTGGAGCTTTTGGGGAGGGTTTTGAGCTAGTTTTTTATGCATTTGTGTCATAGAATTATCATAGAGTGTCTTGGAATTAAATTGAATTAAGCAAAGCAATCACAAAGCCCCAACAAGTGGTCGGCCAAGGCATGTAGAAATCTAATTTTTTTGTCATCTTTTGGGCATTAATTAATTGTGTGTTGAAAGTGCAAAAAGAATAAGGAATAAAGAATAAGGAATGTCTAGCTTTTTGTGAGATTTTGTCTTCTAGTGAGTTGAATTAGTAATTTAATATTAGTTAGTGGGATTTGTAGGATTAATTATTGATCTAGTGCTTCGTGTAAGATGCTTTCTTGATTAGCGTGAGGGCACGATTTCTTAGGTCTAGGGCACGCACTACGAGGGTAGAGCAAGAAACTACGAGACGAATGCACGTTTTCCAAGTAAAAGCACGCAACCCTAAATGAATGCACGTAATTCAATGCAAGGCATACAAAATGAAACACAATTCTTAAACTTAGGTCAAGGCACACAAATCAAGGCTAGGTCAAACGAAACGAGGTGTCGCACGCAAATCGAAGTTAGGGCACGTAAGTCGAGGATGTAGGGCACAAAATTCAAGGTCAAAGCACGAATGACGAGGCATGAGAAAAAACCAAGACATGACACATAATCCAAGGTCAGTCATATAATTCTAGGTCTAAGGCACGCAAATTAAGGTAACACATGTTATTCGGGTCGGGCCTCACATCCGAAAATAGGCACAAACAAGCAAGCTTGCTGCCCCCGTCGTAGAGCTCTCAGAGAGCTTTCCAACGGTATGCTATGCGCCGCGTAACTTCTTACGAATAAAAAGTTAAGGGCACCGGAGCGACGGATACTTGGTCACAAGCCCCACGCCCTTTGTTTGCGGGCCCAGCCTCTACGTGAAGTGAAGTTGTCTTGCCTAAGGTACCGTGGGATTCAGTAATAGAGATGTGATGAATTAGGTTGTTTTACTTTTTGCGGCTCACGACGTACGATCCGGGTTGAAAAAATAGCACAAAAGAAGAAAAGTGTCCCAAAACTTATCAAAATGTTCAATTTTGGGCTTCGAAAACAGGCGTAGCCGAGCATGTTAGGTGCCACCATCGTAGAGCTCTCAGAGAGCTTTCCAACGGTATGTTGTACGACGCGTAACTCCTTATGGATCAAAAGTTATGGGCACCGGAGTGACGGATACCTGGTCACAAGCCCCACACCCTCGATTTGCGAGCCCAAGTTTCTACGTGAATTGAAGTTGTCTTGCCCAAGGTGCCATGGGATTCGGTAATAGAAATGTGATGGATTAGGTTGTCTTTCTTTTTGCGGCTCACGACGTACGATCCAGGATGGAAAAATAGTGCAAAAGAAGAAAAGTGTCCCACAACTGATGAAAATGTTTGATTTTGGGCTCCGAAAATAGGCGCAGCCGACCAGGCTTGGTGCCCCCCGTCGTAGAGCTCTCGGAGAGCTTTCCAACGGTATGCTGTGCGCCGCGTAACTCCTTACGGATCAAAAGTTAAGGGCACCAGAGCGACGGATACCTGGTCACAAGCCCTACGCGCTTTGTTTGCGGGCCCAGCCTCTACGTGAAGTGAAGTTGTCTTGCCCAAGGTGTCATGGGATTCGGTAATAGAAATGTGATGGATTAGGTTGTCATCCTTTTCGCAGCTCACGATGTACGATCTGGGACGGAAAAAACAACGCTAAAGAAGAAAAGTGTCCCAAAACTTATGAAAATGTTTAGTTTTGTGCTCTAAAAACAGGCGCAGCCGAGCATGTTAGGTGCCCCTGTCGTAGAGCTCTCAGAGAGCTTTCCAACGGTATGTTGTGCGCCATATAACTCCTTACGGATCAAAAGTTATGGGCACCAGAGCGACGGATACCTGGTCACAAGCCCCACACCCTCGGTTTGCGGGCCCAGCTTCTACGTGAAGTGAAGTTGTCTTGCCCAAGATGCCATGTGATTCGATAATAGAAATGTGATGGATTAGGTTGCCCTCCTTTTCGCGGCTCACGACGTACGATCCGCAACGGAAAAATAGGGAAAAAGAAGAAAAGTATCCTAAAACTTATGAAAACGTTCGATTATGGGCTCCGAAAATAGGCGCAACCGAGCAGGCTTGCTGCCCCCGTCGTAGAGCTCTCAGAGAGCTTTCCAACGGAATACTGTGCGCCGCGTAACTCCTTAAGGATCAAAAGTTAAGGGCACCGGAGTTACAGATAACTGGTCACAAGCCCCGCACAGCCTCTACATGAAGTGAAGTTGTCTTTCCCAAGGTGCCGTGGGATTCGAAAATAGAAATGTGATGGATTAGGTTGTCGTCCTTTTCGCGGCTCACGACGTACGATCCGGGACGGAAAAAACAGCGTAAAAAGAAGAAAAGTGTCCCGAAATTGATGAAAACATTAGATTTTAGGCTCTGAAAACAGGTGCAGCTGAGCAGACTTGGTGCCCTCGTCGAAGAGCACTCGGATAGCTATCCAACGGTGTGTTGTACGCCGCGTAACTCCTTACGGATCAAAAGTTATGGGCACCGGAACGACGGGATACTAGGTCACAAACCCCACGCCCTCGTTTTGCGGGCCTAGCCTCTACGTGAAGTGAAGTTGTCTTGATCAAGGTGCCGTGGGATTCGGTAATAGAAATGTGATGGATTAGGTTGTCGTCCTTTTTTGCGGCTCCCGACGTACGATCCTAGACGAAAAAATAGGGGGAAAAGAATAAAAGTGTCCCGAAACTGATGAAAATGTTTGATTTTGGGCTCCGAAAACATGCGTAGCCGATGAGGCTTGCTGCCCCCGTCGTAGAGCCTCGGAGAGCTTTCCAACGTTATGTTGTGCGCCACGTAACTCCTTGCGGATCAAAAAGTTATGGGCACCTGAGCGACGGATACCTGGTCACAAGCCCCACACCCTCGGTTTTGCGGGGCCCAACTTCTACGTGAAGAGAAGTTGTCTTTCCCAAGGTGCCGTGGGATTCGGTAATAGAAATGTGATGGATTAGATTGTCATCCTTTTCGCTACTAACGACATATGATACGGGATGGAAAAAAAGCGCAAAAGAAGAAAAGT